>NC_060893.1:16180272-16215272 GCF_014805685.1 Silurus meridionalis | reverse complement strand
CCATAATAATAATTTAATAATTTATCCTAACATTAATCAGGAAAAAAATGAATTACCAGCCGTCCCTTTCAACTGATTAGCAGCCAGTAACCTTGGGTTAATTGTGATTTCAACCAACTGCCATGACACACATAACTTGATGAATAAAAGATGTGTGTGTTGTGAAAATGTATAAAAAAAATATTTTTTGTGTGCTCTTTCACTGCTCTTGTGTAGTAAAAATTCAGAAAGTTCAGACGAGCAGGACATTTCAAACAATAAACGGCTTTTGTCTGAAACATGTAAGTGGGAGAAAACCAGAGAAATTGTAGTTTGAGATTGAGACAACTTGTGCCACTCAATACTCAATACTCTACCACTCTGTGTCCATATACAAATCATATTATATTTCTCATAGATTTTCAGTTGGACTGAGATCTAATTATATTTACATCTTCATCAAACAATTGACTAACCATCCTGCCTTGTGGTAGGTATGATATCATCCTAAAAGATACCCCTCTTATCAAGAGAGAAATATTTCCTCAAAGGTGATTAATCAGAAAAACATATATATTATATATATTATAATACACAAACTTACCCAACCTGTACCACATATCTCTGATCGCAAAACCAATCTTTCTTCTCATGTCTTCATACCTAAGAAACAAAACAAAGACACAAGAACAGGGTTCAAAGAGCAGACCTTGGTTAATTTAAATTGTTTGTTGCAATGACTGACTTCCACATTTCATACCCTGCAGATTCTCCCTGTGATTTAGTCTGCTCATGTGTGTGTGTGTGTGTGTGTGTATGTGTGTGTATCTCACTTTGCCAGTATCTTGTTTCTCTTAGTCGAAGAGAAATGCTGGAGCTGCAAAGACTCCTGGGTAATAAATGCCACAGCCAAATGGAAATAGTTATTCCACAACTGCAAAAGTGTGTGAGAGAGAGAGAGAGAGAGAGTGTGATTAGAAAGTAGAAAAGATAGTGTTTCTGTGCTTTTGAAAATTTATTCGTATTCCATATTAACTGCTCCAATTGTAACTGCTTCCCACATATTATATGGAGATAGATTTTCAGGTCATGTATAGCTGTATGTCGTTGTTAAATGAAGGTCAAAGTGAAACGACTCACATTTACTGATAAAATCACCAATGACTACATAATGAGTGACTGACTGTTTCTTGGACAATTACTATTTTAAACTTGTAGTTTTTTTAGATCAGAGGAGATCAGGCATTCTCAGAGCTGTATGATTGTATGCTGGTTCTAATTTATAATTTAATATAAAAAATTAAGTAGCTGATTTAAGTTCAGGAGGATGGTTGAGTCGACATAAAAAGGCGATATTGGCTAAAAACACTATTCTTATTCAATCCACTGTTACTTAATACCATAAACACGTATAAAGGTTTTGCATATGAAGAACACAATGTCCCAGTGAGTATTATAAATTAAAATGTTCAGTAAATATCAGACAGACTGTTTATAAAAAGATTTAACTGCAACAGATTTGACAGAAAATCCTGTTCTAAACAATAGACAGTCAAAATAAAGCTGAATTGATATTTAGCTCCACACAATATTCCTGAGTTCTGACAGATCATTAATATTTTGAAAGTGTTAATCTGCCTACAAATATTCCTGGAGAGACACCCTGAACTTTAAAAAGCCATGATGTTCTTCAAACATCAACTGTATTGGCTGATATGGGTTCAAATAACTTGTGGAAAAGTATTTAAAATAGAAACGTAGAATCAACGTATTCTCAGATTAGATTAACAAATCACACTGTTTCTGTCAACCTGGAACGTAAATAGTGCTGCATAAGCATACTTTATATTCTATTACAATTATTAAATCCTTTTTCAAATTCATTGTAATTTATTTTACTGCAATTATATATATATATTTTTTAATTATATTGTAAATTCAATTTAATTCCTCTATTCCATTTTTAAAATGACATTTAATGTCATAAACCAGACTTGTTTATTGCTTGTGTATATAAAATGAAAAAATCTAACTGATAAAAAAAAAAATCCAGCATTTAGTACAAAAAATATACCATTTGACCAAAGTAGAATTTTCAATGACTGTATAAAACAATACATAGATCTAATAAAATAAAGAAATTAATATATATTTAATATTTAGATATAATAAACCCAAATACATTGGTTATGTAATTGTGGTTTACTGTATATCTTGATTGCCAAACAAATTATTGGATTATCATATTATCAGTTAATACTCTCATGTATGCATATTCTCCTCAGATGATACACTTTATAAGGCAAAATGTGCTATTTTAGAAGCATAATAGGCGGAATTAATGCTTTTTTTAAATTCTTACAAATAGTTAGTACTAATCATAAAAGTCACAAAATGTTTATGAGATGAAATCAGGGTGTCATTTCAACTCCTAACACACAGCTTGCTGATCAGCATGAAGGCAAAAACCAGTAGAGCTTAAGTATAGTGTAAAAAAGCAGCTGCTGATACAGTACTACTGTGGCAATTTTCCAATGGATTCTCATACTGTATATCTCTTCTACACTGCAAAACATACTGCCATGCCAAGAGAAAACGTCAGCAGAGTACAAGCAAGAACAATAATAGAATGTGTGACACACCTGTACTTCGAAGTTGTTGTTGTCCAGGAACTTGTGGTTCATGGTGTCAGCGTAGGTGTTAATGGCATGGAGAAACACTCTTATAAAAAAAATAATCACTTTCAATTATCCATGAACTCAATCAGCCCTTTGCTGGAAAATGCTTGAATACACACACGTATTATATATATTTGTAACCTACAAAATCTTCAAACTAATATAAGAAGCACTTTGATTCCTTACAGATAATTTAATGCTTATATGTACTGTGGATGTGCATCCATACCTTTCACGTCCACTTACAATGTGTGTGTGTGTGTGTGTGTGTGTGTGTGTGTGTGTGTGTGTGTGTGTTCTCACCTGTTCTGCACCATGATCATGGTGACCCAGTCAGAAGGATAAACATGTTTACCAATCAGATCCTTGAACAGCATAAATGTCTCCATCAAAAAGTCCTAGTAAAACAAATATGCTCAATACATAAATATCACTGCTACACATTTATACATATTTGGTATGTGTGTTGTTACAGTCTGTGTTTTTGTATACATTTATTTGAACCTGTTTTTTTTTCTAAATATTTCTTAATTTAGAAAAATCCTTTAATATCTAAAACCTGAATGACACTGTTGTATTTTGGAACTTTAGATATTTCAGACAGCAAAGTTTGTTTGTGTGTGTGTGTGTGTGTGTGTGTGTGTGTGTGTGTGTGTGTGTGTGTGTGTGTGTGTGTGTGTGTGTGTGTGGGTGCGCCCTCACCACTAGGTCACTCGTGCCGCTGAAGGTCTCAATGTAGCTAGAATAGTGCCGATCATCCATCTGACTCAATATAGCAGTCATACAGGCCACCACACGAGACTGAGTGAGAGAGAAAGAGAGGGAGAGACAGAGAGAAAGACAATTGAGGACAAAGCGGTCCATTAGCCCTGGAACTGCGACTAATCAAAAGCTATGACACACTTTAAAAAAAAAAAAAAAAAAAGACAGGGGGAAAGTCAACAATCAACTTCTTCCATCAATCTAAATGAATCTGCACTTCCATTCGCTGCCCTCTATCCCTTCTCCTATATCTCCCATATCTCTATCTATTGCACCCCTCTCTTGTTTAGATGACATGGTGTGGATGTGAGAGGATGATGAATGGGAGAGGAGGACTGAAAAGTTATAGGTGACAGATTGAAGTTTGCAGATGTCAAGACAAGGGTGGTTATTCGCCTAGGTTGATGTGTGAAGCTGGGCATGTAACTGCATGTGTACGTGTGTGTGTGTGTGCGTGCGTTCGTGCACTGCCTTCTTGCCTTTCTTTAACAGTGGGCAAACCTTGCCTTATATAAAGTATACAGAGTGCTCACAGTATTATATGGCAGGCTGAAATATCATATCTATCAATAGAATGGCATATAACCTGTGAGTATTAAGCAATATCACAGTGTTTGATTAATGGTATAATACGAATGAACACACACACACACACACACACACACACAAAATGCAAGGCAGATCAGCAGGTGCAGTCATAATTCTTATATTTTTTTAACTATAATGCTTTACTGGGTTCTTGTTGTGTTTCTTTTAAATACCAAACAGGATAGTTGGAACCCATTCAAACAAACAAACAAACAAACAAACAGAAAAGCACTACACTTACAGTCAATAACAATAAACAGTTGTTATTTTGTGTTATTTATGCCTTGATTGTGCTTACTATATCTATTTTAAGATGCTCCTCTATAGACATTTGGTGAGAAAAGGGAAAATAGAGTAAATAATCCATTGTTCATGTTATTCATGTCACAACTATGACATCAGTCATGTCAACTGACATCACTCATACTGACACCACTGCATAGATCAGCCTTAATTCTTCATACCTGTCTGTGGACTGCAATTTGGACCAATTTATTCTAAGTCCAACATAATCCACCTTAAAGCATTCACTCACAGTAAATACAGCAAATAACACTCACTGTGCGGGGGGTTGTTTCATCATTAAATCAGTTCGAGCAGAAACGATTGTTTAACTAGTTGTGTCTTACAATGAGAATCACAAACAAACCCTAAAGCAGCTTTAGTCCCCAAGGGTCATCGGAGTGGAATTTAATCCTCACACCTTTTTTTTTTTTTTTTTTACTGTGTATAGTAATTAAGCCACTGAAGAGATTGAATCATAGAGAAAATTTAATTAAGGGATAAAGAACATGCAGTTCATTAGCTGAAAAAAGGACCCCTGTGTGCCTGTGCCCTTTAACGCCACACTTTATATTACATACATCAGCTCTGCTACTGGCCTTCAAGCCTCAAACTTGGCAATCTGGATTGCACTGCATGCTGTAATTAGAAAAAGTAAAAGCAGAGAGAAAAAGCTATATGGTACCCATTTATGAATAGATAATGCGGAAAGGTAAAAAGGTAAACAAAGAAAAAGGCACTATTTCATCCAATATTCTCAAATGTTTTAACCAGGAAGATAAGAAAACATGATGAAATGATTGGTAATGTGCAATAGGTAGTTGGACTTGAAATTGTTATATTAATATATTACATTAAAGGATTACAGGCAGAGCAGCTGTAGAATCTGAAACTAAACCTGGGGAAGGGGCCTGTGTGCATTTAAACATATCTATTATTAAAAGGAGCCTTACACAGGCACACAGAGTGTGAATTTAGAGCTTAAATTCTTATAAAGCCAAAGAATAAGCACTTATAGAAACACACACACACACACACACACACAAACACAGTGATAAATGTGCTATCAAAAAAAAGCAGTAATGCAGCCGGAATTTCTAAACACTCTTTCACACACATGCACAGACCCAAACCCAGGTGCTGGGAGGAAAAAGCAGAAAAATGAAATGTAATCTGTATTATGTAATAAATCTCATTAAATAGAAGCATCATCTAAATGGGCAGATGGCTCACCCTGCAGAACGAACTCAACACCAGATAAAAAAAATATGTGTTCACTCTTGGAAACAGAGGTGTACACCAAATGTGACACAAAACCTTGCTTCTGGAGCTGCAGTTATGTAAGTAATCCACTGTAGTGTCTTTTTCAGTTTACTGAAATATCACAGTGGGTGGTGCAGAGACACAGTGGGTTACAACTCCAGGGTCCATGGTTTGAACATCAGAACAGGTTACAGTCTGTGTTCTTCAGTTTCTTTCCACTCTTCAAAAATATTCAGGTTGGTAGACCAGCTTTGCTAAATTTCCTCTTGGTGTGTGTACAAAGGGCCATGCATAAGACTACCATCTTATCTAGGGCATATTTTTGACTAATGCACAGTGTCTCTGGTATCCAATTGTGGCTCTGATCAAGATAAACTGGATACTGAAGATAAATGAATGAAAAGATATTAGTGAATTAAATACACATGTGAATGAGGAATAGACTGAGCAGCGACCTAAAGATTTTTATCCAACAATGAGGAAGGTTCACAGTTTCACAGGACATTTACAGGTTCTGCACAGTACCTTCTAATTCTGTAATTTGTTCACTAGAAAAAGGAACACTGTACTTGTTACGAATTAAAACGAGTCAACAAAATATATAATATTTGTAATTTAATCATTTGCATACATTTTGATGTCTAAAATAGACCTTTTAGTTTGATTTATTGCCGTGCCCTTATTAGCCTATTTCACATTAATTATATGAGGTTAAAAAGGTTTTAGCAAAAAACTGAGAAGAATGTCCTCAGAAGCCTTTGATAGACACTTAATTAAACAAAGACGGGAAAAATTAATCTTTACATTATGTGGAAGGTACATTTTTTAAGGAAATGTTTTAAGTGCATTTGTGGTATCAACAAATGTTGATCACCAACATCCATCAGAAGGAACTTTAATTTTTTTTTTTTTATGAGGTCTACTTCTGGCATTTTTATTTTTATAAATGTAGGATAAATGGCTGCATTGCAGAACCTGTTTTTTTTTTTAGGACACAATCTAACTTGTGAGATTGAATTTAAGATTTGACATTATATATATTTTTTTACTTCTGGGATAATTCAACTTAATTTTAACTGACAGTTCAGACCTTACCACAAATAATGTCTTTACTACACTGAAGAAGCAGGGGTTTATTGAATTCATTGAAAAGCACAACGTTTTGTTTACATTTTGAACAGAGGTTTAGCACACAGCATGGTTACAGCTCACACCTGAATTTTAAACCACACACACACACACACACACACACACACACACACACACACACACACACACACACACACACTTATGCTACCTAATCTGAGATTCAGACCTGCCATTTTCCTTCCCTTTCTCTGGTCTCACTCAGCCTCCTTCAGGTCATAGCCCCATTTCTAAGTAGCAATCTTTCATTTTCCATCTTTGGCAAAATGGAATATTTAAGCAACAAGGCATTTGAGGCCATGGGCATCAGAAGTACAAGCACACCGAGATACATACATACACAAAGCATTTAATCGTAACACTAAAGTGTGCCTGCACTATGGAAAACATGGAAAAGAGAAAAAGAGTGAAAAATGGCGAGAAAGAGACTTAGTGAGATACATGAGAATATGCAAGAATATAAAGAAGCAGACACAAAATATGAGTGTGATTCGGCAGTGCAGTGGGGTTGTAAACATTGCTGATACAAGATGTTGGATTATTGATTAGAAGGTTGTGAATTAAAATCCCAGCACTGCAA
Organism: Silurus meridionalis; assembly: GCF_014805685.1. Lineage (NCBI taxonomy): Eukaryota > Metazoa > Chordata > Actinopteri > Siluriformes > Siluridae > Silurus > Silurus meridionalis. Next base: position 16,207,994 of record NC_060893.1, on the reverse strand, counting down.
AGCTGATACTTCTGGGCCCTTGAGCGAGGACCTAACCTTCCTCTCCTACGAGATAAATGTAAGTTACTATGGCTAAGACTGTCTGCCAAATGTCATACATATAAATGTAAAAGATAGCAGGGTAGTTTGATACATGTTATTTGGTCTTTTCTTTATAGTTTCTGAAATGCATTTTAAAATATATACTATCTTTATAAAAGCTCACTAACACCATCTCAGCTCTTTGCCATCATCTATCAGCACTATATGATTAATGACTTACTTAGGTGAAACTGAAAAGCAGCAGATTTAAAGGTGGAGGTATCTGTCAATTCAAATATCGGTTTAGAGGAATATTTTGGCTTATTTGGCAAACCATCTGGTAAACTAATTAAAAAAACAAACATGAACCACTAGTGTTCACCACATCCAACAAGCTAATCAAAGTGCCTGTTTCTTTTAAAACTTAACGTAGTAATTTTCCTGATTTTTAGGCCAGGTATCATTTGATGTAAAAGGGGATGTATTTGCTTGGATTTTGAATGTCAAAACAGCTAGCTTTAGCATATTACCACAAAAAATCTCAAAATCTCACCAGACACAATTCCTTGCCACACCACCAGAGGTCCTCGTCGTCTTAACGTCCTCTCACCTGTAGCTCGTCTGTATTAACTTTTTATATGTTCTAATTTGCAAAGTCATGTCCTCCTGAATTACTGGCCTTTTTGCCCATGTTACCTTCCTCTGTTTTTTTAACCCTTTTTTGTTTAGTCCTTCGAGTATTGTTGGTCCTACCGATTTTAGCTTTATCTTTTTGCATAGCTTTATGTATACTTATCACATTTTTGCCTCTCATGAAAATGTGCTTTAATCCCACTTCCAATTTATGTAATACATCACATTAACTATACCTTCAGGACATTTTTATTCGTCATGTTATTTACATTTTTACAGTCTCAGCATTTTGACTCCTCAGTCTTGTATCACTGTCAGACTTACATCAATCCTCTCTATTAGTTCTTTCACTACACTACCTGGTATGCATTACTTATATATGCCATACATACACAGATTCCTTATTCCGTTTAAATTTTTTTTGTGTATCATGTTACACCTGTGTGTACTCGTGACTTTAACAGATTTATCAAACAAGTGGTTTCTCTTTTTATTAAGTGTGTTTCATAAAATACACTCATGGAGAGTTTCCTTAAACTCCCATAGAACATAAAATTCCTTCCTGTTTTTTATGGCTTTTTTTAGATGCAAATATTCTATTAATTAATAACCAAATACAGCTTAGGCACCAAGATTTTTTAAACGTTCTGGGGGAAAAATGCATTGCTGATATCCATTTCTTTGTATGGTGATGAAACTGACAGGCTTCAACCCCACTGACTCACTTTTATGTGCCTTTCTGTGCGTCTGTTCTACATAGAGCCTCCTGTTTACTGTCCTATACATCATTTTTAGGATTTGCAGGAAAGGAAAAAAGGCAGAGAAAAAGAAAAATAGAGAGAGAGGGTGGCTAAGAGGCTAAGAAATAGGTAGGTGAAAAAATTACAACAAAAAAGAGGATGAATATTTGGTGGTCTTAAAAAGAAGCAGATGAGTCTGAGTGCATGTGTGATGATGAGCAAGAAAGAGTGAGAAAGAGGAAGACAGTCCACAGGTACTCATTAGACATGTCAATGGCTGGAGGGCTCAGCTAAGAACAGGCACACCTTTGAGAGAGTAAGTGAGTGAGAGAGAGTGAGAGAGTGAGTGAGAAAGTGTGTGTGTGAGATATGGAAGAGGGAGTTTTATGGTCTACTCGCCTTTGTCCTGATTTCAGTTCACAGCTGTCTTCCCTCAGGCTACCAGACCCAAGAACCTCATCTACATCTTTTCTCCCTCTTCTGATGTCTCTTTCCACTGTACCTCTTCACCTTTTCTCGTTCTCTCCAAACACATGCCCCCCCCCCACTTCATTTTTTCCAATCAACCTTCTTTTTCCCATCACCCACTTCCCACACACACTCACACGCCCCCTATGTCTGTCTCAAGTAATATTAAGAGATCTCATCACAGTTCTGAATCAAATTAAAGTGAGCAAACAGCATCAACACCTACATTCTTCACCCTGACCGTGGGTGTGCATATGACATTCTAAATGCTAATGAAACACCATGTATGTGTGTGTGTATGTGAGTGTGTGATAGTTCTTTGTGACAGCCCCATTGTTGGGAACATCTCCTTCAAGGGATATGATTCTTGTCTTTATACCCAAATATTGTCTTTTTTACATTGCACCACCCACACACACACACACACACACACACACACGCTGTTCACACACTCATTCACACTTATGGACAATTTGGAGTGCTTTGGGAGGTGGGAGGAAACTGGAGAACCCAGAAGAAACATGTCACAGTACTGAAACAGGAGACCCTGTAGATGTGAATTCATGTAACAAATTGAACTTCATAAATACCCCCATGAAGCTAGTATTACAAAAATGTACAAATCTTTTACACACACAAGCTGTTTCCTTCACCCCAGAGGTCACTTGAAACACACACAAGGTGAGTGCTAACACCTCTGGTCCCATTGTGCAACGCTGCTTATTTTCAGCTGCGATTAGAGCACGCTGACACTTCATTTATCTTCAGATATCTTCAGTGAGAAAAAAAAAACCCTCATGCACACCCTTTTTTAATCAGTGTAACACCAGTTAAGATGAATGTGCACATACTTTTCCTTCCTTCACAAATATGCTCAATATCCAGACAGCTTTAAGGTTGAATTACTTTTCAACAGGTAGCATTGCTTTACACGTCTTTCTCTCTGACCTTCCTCTCCTTCACCCTCATCCTCTCTGGGCCGCTGCTGCTTTAATGATGATCCACTGTCTCAGACACAAAACTCCCACATCCTGTGTAAAATTAAAGACTGCAACAGCTACACAGATGAGTCAAGAGGGTAAAAGCAGTCTCTCTCTCTCACACACACACACAGACACACACAGACACACACACACGCACACACTGTGCTCCTTGTGCTTGTCCTGAGAGTTGGGACTTTGGTACAGGCACAGGAGAGCTGTACTACACACAAATGTATCAGAGCAAAGCAGTAAAAACCAGGACACACATTCGGATTAACACACACACACACACACACACACACACACACACACACACACACGGCATGCACTGGGAGAGTGAGCGAGAGAGTAAGGGAGGGATGAACGAAGGGAGGGAGAGAAGGAGGAACGAAAGGCTCATTTAACGAGTAGACAGAAGCAGACGTACGCCGAAGAGAGTGAGAGGTGTGAAGGAAATCTGACCGGAAATAAAAAACTAAACAACAAAAAAAACAATCTTCATGGGGGGAAAAAAAGATGGTTCATGATATTCTCCAATTATGGAATGAAAGATACACAAGGAAGGAGCATATTATATGGAAAGGAAATGGACTGAACGAGAAAGAAGGGATACGCTCTGATACACACTGAGGTCAGTACTTTAGAACACATTTATATGGTTGTGTATGTGTTGTAATTGTTGGTCTTGCAAATTAATTACCGCACATTGTTGGAATAGCGAAGCATATATCCACAATATTTATTTCATTAGACAAGTACAAAGCGCTGTTCCTCAGGTTTTGTGAATAAACCAGTCAGACAATTAAATTCAGTTATAATAGACAAGTATAAATTTTGTATTTTATTTCGTGCATCTAAGGATAAAGGTTTTGTGTAAAAAACAGCCAGGCAATTAAGTTCAAATGAAACATGTCAGTGACAACTTTAGTTAAACAAAGCATTGTAGAACTGTGTGATTATAATAACCTCTAGTCTTCACCCAATAACTTAATATGTCCTGTCATGTAATACATTATATTACAGAATTCATGTTATAAATGTTTGTGGAAATAAATCTATCTATCTATCTATCTATCTATCTATCTATCTATCTATCTATCTATCTATCTATCTATCTATCTATCTATCTATCTATCTATCTATCTATCTATCTATCTATGTCTGTCTGTCTGTCTGTCCGTCGGTCCATCCATCCATCCCGCCCTACATCCATCCATCCATCCATCCATCCATCCATCCATCCATCCATCCAGCCATTCAGCCATCCAGCACATTGGCTAGGTTTGTGGAAAATCTTTGGTTAAGAGAACATATTTTTTTTGTTACTAAATAGTGATGTCACAAAACTTGCTCTGATCTGCGTAATGGTTTTATAGGTTGTGTGTGTGTGTGTGTGTGTGTGTGTGTGTGTGTTCATATTGCATATAATAGCAGGTGTGTAATCCCACCCATCTGTGGAGTACAGCTTTAATGCTTCGGACTATGCGTCCTTTATTAAGAGCCAGTGTTAACTTTTTTTTGTAACTCATTAATAGTCACAATGCATAATAACTTTGTCACATGACAATCTGTGTTTTTTTTTTACCAACTTTAAGAGAGTGTAAAGTGTATGATATATGCAAATTGTCAGCAACAGCAACATGTCATGTCATTGCTGTCTATTGTCCTTTACAAAACCCTGCCTGCATTTACTGATGCACATAACTACTGTAAACTGTAACAATAGGTAACTGCACGACTCTTGCATTCTGTATTTCTACTGGTTTCATTGATACACTTGCTACTTGTATCGATTCTCAAACAATGCATCTGTTTCTCAAAAACCCCTTAATAAATATGCACAGCAATTATGCCCCCTCCTTCCCTGTCGTTATTACAAAACATTTTTCATTATAAATAGATGTGCAGAAAATGGGATCGGATATAAACTGATTACTGTTTATTTTCGGCCAGGAAACTGGACACAGTTAAGAGCTTCCTCAGTCTCGTCTCAGGGTTTTCCCAAAACGGTGCATGTGCTGTGAGCACTGCGTGTGATCTTGCCTCGGATAAATTGGGATTTTTTTTCCAAGAGCAATAAGTGTGTGTAAAATTGTGCTATAGCCTGTTAGTGTAAGCTTTCGGCTGAGAAATGACCCGGGCATGTATTTGGTGTCTTGAGAGACTTCTCTGTGTGCAAACAGATGTAATTGCTCAGACTTAGACACTGGTTAATACGTATGCTAAACTTAGAGTGGTGTGATGCTGAATTTCTCTCTTGTCTTGTGCATTCTTGTGTAACACTCATATCATTAGGGAGGCATTGCATATTCTATAGGAGATCTTCAAACCCATCTTGTGCTCATACACTCTCTGCTGCACTACAGTGAGCAACATACATGCACACACACACACACACACACACACACACACACACACACACACACACCTCAAAATCACATTAAAGTCGCAGTATGATGAGAAGAACATCAGCTTCTGACACGGGGAAGAGAATAGCAGGATTGTAGAAAAAATAACAGGTTTTTGGGGTTGTCACAAATTCCTCCCATTAGCTTTCTGTTTTCCTCCCTGAACAGTCACAATGTTCCTCATTAATAGTTACTCTGCATATGGAAACTTACATGCACCCTGCTATTTGTCAGACTGTAATTTGAATGCAATTAAAAAACTAAAAGCCTATCATTTTACACTGAGCAATACAGAACATGGAAACCAGCCTGCTTTCTGAGATAATTACACAAATACAAATGGTAAAAATGGTCAGATTTACTCCGTGTATTTACTTGTAGTAATCGTATTTCAGGGATGTTCACACATACAGTACACATACAAGTAGGGGTCAAATTAAAGGAATTTCTCTTCGACTAGGCACTGTCTAATTTACAGAGGCACAGCTTTGTAAATTACTCACAAGTCCATCGCATTGCTACTATTACCACTGCACTGCCAAGCATGCAATATTACAATGGATATAAAAGTCTACACACCAATATTAAAATGCCATTTTTTTGTGAAGTAAAACTATAAAACTAAAATAAACCGTGTCAGAACTTTTGCCACACTTGCTGAGAAATTACAGTGCATAAACACATTTTAGGGAATAAAAGGCAAAAGCAATAAGTTACAATAAAACTGATTTTATACAGTAACTGCACGCACACTTTTAGAATTAATGATTTGGGTGTGTTCTGGATGATATAAAAGGTCGGTTGTTCCTGTTGGTTGACTGAAACCATGGTCTGCAAAAAGGCGCATATGGTATCTCACTTGTTTTATGGTATCAATCAGATAAAAGAATTTCCAAAACATTAGCTGTACCGTAAAACACCAAAACACAATCATCAACAGAAAAGGGATGACCACAGTGACATCCTCAAATGCAGGACATCTGTCCACAGTTATAAAAGTTATAAGGACAAGACATAAAGTTGCCATGAAGGCTGCCAGGTGACCAACGACTGCATTAAAGGAGCTGCAGAAACATCTGACAAGTACTGATTACTTGAGACAACAATCTTTCATTCTTCACGTCTTGGCTATGGTGCTGGGTGGCGAGACAGAAGCCCTGACTCACAAAAAACACTCAAGCCCAAGTAAATCACCACGGACCAGGTGGTCTGATGAGAGCAATTTCAACTTCCAGCACGACAATGACCCAAAGCAAATCAAGGAACCAACGAATGGTTTAACCAAAAGGAGATCAATGTTTTTGGATGACCTAGCAAAATCTGTGGGTGATCTGAAGTGGGACAACACTATAAATGTTTAGATTTTTTATTCTTTCCCCACTGTACTGTTTTTGTTTTGTTTTGTTTTGTTTTTCAGCTTGGCTTTACATTTCTTTCCAGGATCTGGGGAATCAGACAGCTAACTGAGGCAAATCCCAAATCACAACACAACATTACATAACCTCAAACATGCTAGAGATTTAGAGCACTTTCAAAGTATTAGCACAGATGACTGTGTTTGGCTGTGCAGGCAGTCATTATAGGAAAGTTTGCTCCCCTTTAATTTTAATAAGCATGAAAGCACTGTAATTTGTGAGCTTACATTAAAACAGTCTGCCTGTGACTTTCAATTAATGAGAAAGAAAACCAGCAACATCTCATAAAGTTTTAACACTGAGGTTTTATAAAAAAAATAATAATAATAATTTGAATTTCAAGTAGCATTTTTCTGTTAAGTAGACATTAATGTTTTTGTAGACACCATAGAGTGGCAAAACAAAACACTACTGGAGATTTTGCAGAACCTTCACTTAGCCTGTTGAACCAAATTGCTTACTTCAATACACTATATGGACAAAAGTATTAGGACAACTAAATGTTTCAGTCATTTGTGAGATTTTTTCCTGTTACCAGAAAGTTGGAGGAATACAATTCTATTGGATGTCTTTGGATATGATAGCATTACATTTTCTCTTCACTTGAACCAGGAGGTCCAAACCTGTTCCAGCTTTATATCTTCATTAAGATATAGTTTACATGGGTTGGAGTGGAAGATCTGTAATGGATTGCTATAGAGCTCTGACCTCAAACCTTTGGGATGAATTGGAACACCGACTGCACCCCAAACGTCCTCACACTACATCAGGAGCTGACTTTACTAGAATCACTGTGGCTGAATGAGCACAAATCTCCACAACCACACTACTAGTCTAGTGGCACATCTTCCCAGAAGAGCTGAGATTATAATAAGAACAAATGGGAACTAGGTGTGGAAAGGGATTATAAAATAGCAATCTTGCGGTCAGTTCCCACAAACTTTTATCCATACAGTGTACTTGATATATGTATTGTCTGTATGCATTTGTGTAGTGTAGCACCATCATATCCAACAGAAACAACACTAAAAGAAAATCAGTTTAAACTGCTTACACAGCATACGGGTGATCCTATTTGGGCCAAATATTTCAATATCAACTTTCCACACATTTTATTGGTTTTAGTTTATAGTCTGAGGGTTACTTGTAAACCTCTTTAGTAAATTCCACTGAGTTTCCTAGTGTTAGGATACTACTCACATTAAAAGTATGCAAATTGCAGTATTACAGAGGGTAATGAGACATAATGAGAGTGATCACATGATACACAATATGGCATTAGCAATAATCAGGAGTCATGGCCAGTACAGAGATGGAACAGATGGAAATGGAAATGCTAACAAGGAGCTTCTTTGACAAATAAATGATTTCCTGAAGCAGGGAGAAGGCAGACAAAAAAAGGGTGAAGGAGAAAGAAAAGTGAAAGAGCAGTAGCAGTAGAATGTGCATGCAAGCAAGATAAAATAGAGTGTGAGAGAGACAGAGAGAGTGAGAGAAGAGAGATCGTAGCAATTGAATTGTAAATTTGACCATTACTGATTACTCAGGTAGAACAACGTCAAGCAAAGTGGTTTACCATTACATCCATCACATTAAAAAGAAGAGAGGAAGACTAATAGAGGGAGAGAGTGAGTGACTGATAGAGAGAGAGAGAGAGAGAGAGAGAGAGAGAGAGAGAGAGAGAGAGAACAGAGAGAGACTCAGGTCTGTAAAATCATGACAGTGATCGAGAGGCAGTCAGAAAGACTGATTTCACCAGCTGATAAACAGGACACAGTATGAGAAGGTGAGACTGAAAGATAGAAAGAAACGGAAAAGAGTAAGAGCAGGATGAAAGGTTGGACAGAGGTGGTGACAGAGAAGAAAGTCAGTGATAGTCATGAAGAGAAAGAGAGAGGGTGGCGATAAAGGCAAGCTTAGCAGATTATGATGGAGCAGGGAATGGTGAGGGTTAAGGGATAGAGGGATAAAATGAAGAGGGAGAGAGAGAGACAGAGAGAGAGAGAGAGAGAGAGAGAGAGAGAGAGAGAGATAAAGAGATGAAGAGAAGGCTAGACTGAATGTCATTTAGGCTTCAACTCTCTGACTTCTACTGTCAGCTGTGACAGCACACGTGTGTGTGTGTGTGTGTGTGTGTGTGTGTGTGTGTGTGTCTGAGTGTGTGCTTGAATATGAGAGACAGTGATAATAAATGTCAAACATACTTACAGCCCTGATTAACCTAAATGTTCTCTTGATGCTTATCTACTCAATAAAGTATACACACATACATCCACTTTCCCACTGTTCTGATTAAAAGCCTGATGCATTAGGTGATTGAAACTCAACAGAATAGTCTGAGTGTGTGTGTGTGTGTGTGTGTGTGTGTGTGTGTGTGTATAAAATATATAAAATATATAAAATATAGCCCTTATCCTCCTAGTTAAAAAATGCACCTACACTGTTCAGAGCCTGCCTCTGTACACACATACACAGCTTACAGGGAAATGCACATATTGTGTTAAAGCAGTGATTTTACTATAAACCCAGATAACACCTTGTGATTTTTCATCAGTATGAAGCAAAGGTCATCAACATAAAGCAACTGATCATAAACTGAATTTATAAGTTGAATGTTATGCCAACCTGGAGTAGTAACACCAGTCTAGATGTTTTCATTAAATGGCCTGTTCATTTATCTAAAAAAAATTGTATATACAATTGTCAAATACTTCATTAGGAAAATTATCAGTCAATCATGTGGCAAAGAGCACAGTGAATGAAACAATGCAGATTCAGGTCAAGAGCTTCAGTTAATGTTATATTAAACATCCGAAAATGTGACCTCTGTGACTTTAACTGTGACATGGTTGTTGGTGGATTGGTTTGCATATTCCAGGAGCTAAAAAACTAGAGAAAATTGGAGTAAAACTGTGTAAATGGTAAAAAAAATAAAATATATACTGTAGATAAACAGCAAACAAAAACCTTACGTGTGTGGAGGGATTGCAGGCTGAAACACTTTGTTAGTGAGTTTAGAGGAGAATAACTAACTAACAGGAAGTCTAGAAAACCCCACCCCACCCCCCAATCCAGATTTTCAAGAGCCTGTCTGCATGATATTCTCGGATTCTTGTTTGTGGCTGACAGGAGTTGAACCCAACATGGTTTTCTGTTGTTGTAGCCATCCACTGTTTTATGAATGCTGCGATGCTTTTCTGAATAAAACACTTTTAAAGAGTGTTTATTTGAGTTACTCAATCCTTTGTGGCAGCTCAAACCAATCTCAAGGTTTAAGGTTCACATTTCTCTTGTCCTTTATATCAACAAAGCCTTTCCACATCATTCTGTTTAAACTCTAAAGACTGTTGGGTGTGAAAATCCCAGGGGATCGAAAGTTTATGAAACACTCAATCCATCCCATCTGGTACCAACATCCATGCCACAATATGTCACAGAAATCCCACATGAAAAGTTTGATGAAAGAAGTTTAAAAAGAAGACAATTCAGAATTGTAATTTTATAAAGTCTTAAACGTGATGATTACTGTGCTTAAAATAAAAAAATAAAAATTAAAAAGTATCAAAAGCTTAAAATCATTCCAAATGTATGATAGCTTTATTCTACAAAGTTCATGGGAAGGATAGAGCTACAGTCTCCAAGGTACATAACTAGCATAGAGACCAAGTTCCCAAAATATATCCCTAGCATAGAGCTAAAATTTTGAAAAGTAAATGAATCAGTGCTGGAATCTACAATACATAATTAGCATAAATCTGGAGTTTTCAAAGTAAAGAACTAGCATAAATGTTAAATATACTAAATACAAATTAGAAGCTAAAAACAACATGACTATCATAAAGACAGACAGTGAGATTTAGTCAGCTCCCTAGGTTGTGGATCAGTATATGGTTTACACATGCTGAAGCATTTGCAAAGACCCTAGTTCACTACACATTGTACCACTTATAACTGCAAAACTTCACCACTGGCATTTATTACCAACAGGGAATTTTTACTTTGTGATTTCCTCATCTGCCTCGACGGTAAAAAAACAAAACATAAAATATTTATGTTATATGCTCTACATTTGTTACTTTATACAAATACATATGTATTTATCTTGGTACTTCAATCAGGTTCATAGCTAACTAGTGGAATTTTGAGAGCTACAACAACAATAACAAGCTACCTACATTTTGAGAAGGTTTGGAAAAAATCATTGATGCACACTGTTTTTCGTTTTTTGCTAAATCCTGAAATGATCGAGACAGCCCTTAAAATGGCAGACCCCTGATTAGTGCCCTGACTACATAGTAAATAGCTAATTGAGACACACCAAAAGTTTGGAAAGCATATAAAATATTTAACTAGAATAGAATAGAGCAGGAGTTTACAAAGTGCATGCTAGCAATTGCTAAACTCTGCAAATTACATGACTAGCACACAGCCACAAACAAAAAAAGTACACACTTCTGGAGTCTATAAAGTTTACAAGCAGAAGCTGAATTTGACAAAATCCATAATTAGTGAAGAGCTGCAGTCTTAGTAATATTAAATGTCAGCAGCTGAATCTCAGGTGTGAACACTACAATTAAAAAAGAGAGTAACAAAGTTTGATAATAAAAGTTCTATGTGTGATTATGTACATGCTGTAAAAATAGCCATTTTCATCTTTAAGAAAAGATTGGTCACAGGGCCATATTTCATAATTTAACTGATTTGTCTTATAAATTCAAGTGTGTCATGTCCCAAAAAAGGCACTCGTTAATCTGAATTAGAGATGCTTGACATTGGCTTGTTTTGATACAATTTACCCAGCATTATTTCCAGTGAAAGAGAAAAACAGAGAAAGAGACCACCTTGAAATCTACTCCCCTGACACTGTTCATTTTATTACAAGGTCACACCACTGCGTTGTTTTGTACTGTACATCTGCTTACTTTGTCTGGTTTTGTCAGTGTGAGAGTGTTGTGGCAAAAAATTGCAATGTGTTTGTATGTAGTTTATTATAACACACATGCCCATTGAACATGGTCATTACATCTCTCTTTCATTCCAGTTCTATACGTGTACTAATAGTCTGTTTGCATGTGTATGTGATTGAGAGACAGAGAAAGTGTCAAATGTCTCTTTCTAATGAGCATCCTCTGTAGTTTTATCCTTTTATCCTTGTAATGACTTCTACTTATAATAAAACAGAGTGCACTCTTCAGTGAGTTACTCTGAACTAAATCAAATCATAACCAAACTCCCATTAATGCTCTCCTGTGAAGCCAAACTCCATTATACACAATGAATGAGATGGCCGGTGTCTGATGTCTCCTCATTTAAACAAGCCATACTGAATGAAGAACATATAATGATGTGATTCAGATTAGATCCTTTAACACGATCGTGTAATAATAATAATACTTCTTATTAGGGTTCATTCAGAGAGGTCATGATCATTAAGGATACAAAAGAAAAAGAAAACATTGGTAACACTATACAATACCAGTACATAAATGAGCATGTACTCATATGTAAAGTAAATGTTACTGTATTATGAACTAATGATGAGTAGACATATACTAATCAAGAACTAACCTTACCTACGCCATGAGTCACATGAATTCATTTGCTCTGCTTTGTAAAAATCAAGAGTTATAGTCTGTTTTATCTTAAGTTTGTAAACCAGCGTAACAGTGTAGATTTATTCATTGTTAGAGACTCAAAGCACTTTTGTACGTTGCTCTGGACAAGGGTGTCTGCCAAATGCCGCAAATGTAAATGTAATGTAAATTCATGTGTGAACAACTGCTAGCTTAATTACATGTTAGTACATGTTTGTTGATTAAAGTATCCATTAACACTTTTGTTTATGCTAAATGTACCTTTCTCTATGAGAAAGAATATGAATTAAAAGTGCACTATTTAAAATACATTACAAAAACCATTGGATGGTGCCGAATTATCCTCCTCATGGAAAACACAAAGGCACAATTATTAACACTTGTTTATCATTCAGTGCCTTTTGGTGGTTTGTCAAGAAGTTTAGGAGCAGAGCTGCTGTCCCTACGTATAGACTGTTCATTATGATATTAAGACAGGAAGCTTAATCAGTACTGACACAATAAACCAGTCCACACTATAACCACAGTTATAAAGCAGTAGAAAACCATCATCTGTAGGCTAAAGCTGATTTGTAGATTGAAAAGTAACGTCTGCTTCATGAATATATGTTAGTGTGGTATTTTACCCATGGGGCCCAGGCCACTGTAACCCCTTATAGTGGGTAGATTTAATGAGAAAGGTAGGAATAATCAGATGAAAACAGGTGTTTATTATTGTGCCTTTGAGCATTCCATGAGAAAGATAATTCAGAACCATCCAATGGTTTTTGTAAAGTACAGATGCTCCCCACCTTACGAACGAGTTACATTCCGAACGACTGTTCATAGCATGAATTTGTTACTGTGTTATTGACTACACATATCTCTTAATGATGTAAAAGCTATAAATACTTTCAAATAAACAATAAAATATACTAAAACAAATCAAAATAATCTAAATACTGTATACAATATTTAGTATTAAGTAATAAAAAAATTATACAAATGAATAATGAAAAAAATTCACTTAAAAAATTGTGTTAAGTAATACATGTACTAACAGGCAATTAAGGTAGCCTTTGTTCACACATGATTTCATGTGACTCATGGTGTAGTTAAGGTTAGTTCTTGATTAGTATATGCCTTAACTCATCATTAGTTTATAATACAGTAACATTTAGTTTACATATTAGTACATGCTCATTTATGTACTGGTATTGTAAAATGTTACCAATACATCATAGAGTTGAGCTAATCTTCAGGTATAAGCAGCTAATATAATGCTTGATAATTACCGAATTCTGCGAGAGTCAATAATGGGCACAGGGACACTAAACAAATGCTTTTGATAACCTAGCCAGCTTTATGCTTGATTTAATTTCATGTTCATTTAAAGGTCACATTTGTAAATCAGTTCACTTCTCACAGCCATTTCTCAGAAATATAACTGGCATGCACAGTCCTTTGCTCACCCCTACTACACCATGGACAATATTTCACTTTTAAAACTAGCTCAAACAGGATTCTAATAGAGCTTGAACTAATCAAAGCTTAAACTAAAATATTGCTTTACCCTAACTTTGAATGGACACGTGCAATGAACCCAGCAAAAGTGAATGCATCATCATTAAGGTAGGAAAAGACACTATAGTTAAATTCAATATAAAACATAGATTAACATTTCCCCTTTGTTCCTTTTTTTGACTAGCCATAATTAATTCATTCATCTTCAGTAAGTGCTTTATCCTGGCCATGTTGGACGCTGTACAGTATAACAATGCCGCTCCACTGGGACTAAAGGTGCCTCTGCTACTGGTACTTTTTCTACTGTACATTTTCTAAATCTGATCCTGTCCTGGCATGTAAGGTCTATTTATTGTTCTGTTTTATTAATAGCACTCAGTGCTTACTATACTCTGAAACAATGGTCAGAGCACTGACTTCAGAGATTGTGTAATTTCTTTGGTGCGTAATTTGTGTGTCGTTAAAGGTCCATGTATTAGGCAAAGGCATAAAAGTCTGTTGCAGCTGATTTTTTTTTTTTAATTATACCTGAAATATGGCTTAAAGTCATTCTATATACAGTCTACATGCTTTGTGACCTTTTTGTGAGCCAGTCAATGAGGACTGGCTGTTAGATTGCCATTTACAAACTTTTTAACTTGTTCTAGCCCAGAACTCATGCAAATTTGGTCCCATCATGATAAGCATTATCAAATGGATAGTCCATGTTACAAAAAGACCCAAATCCTCTGCTGTTTAAAGGACTAACTGGGTCGTTGATTTGAGTTAAATGCAGGCTAAGTCAAACTAGAAGCTACAAAATATGTGGTTTTATAATCACTACAGCAATATTGACCTTTTTATGAGGACTTTAACAAGGTTGTTATGTGTGCAAAATATGCAGAGGTAGTCTGAGGCAGATTGGGTCCATGTTGGTATTTTCACAGTAAAGGGTTGTAGTTTGTGTGCAAAATATGCAGAGGACAGAAAAAAGATAGAGAAGGAGATGTGACTGAGAGAACTGCATCATTGTTATAACATACATGATAAGAGAAACCTGTCCTGCACACTTTCCACATCATTAAATCTAACTATAAACCATTAAAAAGGGCAACATAATTATTAAACACTGCATTTACTGGCAAATCCCTGTGGTTTATAGATAGATTAGGCAGAACATTAACACCACCTGTCTAACATTTTGTAGGGCTCCATTTCACCTCCAAAGCAGATCTGACCCTTCAAGGTATGAACTGCAAAAGACTTTGAGACTAAAGACTGTTATGCCAGATTAATGAACTTCAGGGTGCACTACTTTGCACCAGCTGCATCACATTACCATGTTCTAATATCATATAACAGCATGGAATGTGCATGCTATTTTTTTCGTAACATTATTTTATAACATGTAAGAGTAGAAGTTGTATATAAAACTTTCTTTCGGCTTCTCCCATTAGGGGTCGCCACAGCGGATCCTCCGCACGTTTGATTTGGCACATGTTTTACGCTGGATGCCCTTCCTAACGCAACCCTCCCCAATTTATCCGGGCTTAGAAGTTGCATATAACCATTAAAAATGATACAATTGATAATAAAAAGAAGCTCTCTGAAGCTGTATTGGCATATGGATCATTCATGTAAAAGATATTTCTGGTTTCTCCCAACATGATTAGTGTCAGTCAAATTCAAACAAATTCAAAATTCATATATGCTGTCTGTAAAACGTTCGGAAACACTTAATGTAGTCTATTGTCTTTTTGTTTTTTCTGCAACAGATCAGTCCAAATTTAACATTTTTGCCTCTAACAGAAAATTGAAATACCGAGAACAGGAGAGAAAGTGTTACAGACTGCCTCACAACCAAAGGTTGCTTTGAAGCAGGTCACATTAGAGACTTATTACAGGTAAAAACGATTAGGGAACCAACATGACCACCATTCCATACATGAACACCATTCAATTCTGTCTGAACTTCACCAAAAAAAAATACAATTATCCAAAGGGCACATCCTTTCTGTAGGCTTTGTAAGCATTACTTAGAGATAAAGCAGTTGACTGGAGTGTTATCTATCATGTAATGGCCTGACCAGTCAGCAGACCTAAATCTCATTGAACTGCTCTGGGATAAAATGCATCGCTAAATTAGACAGCAATATAACCCAGCCATTTGGGTTGCACAAGCCAGTGCACTCTTAGTGCCAGTCCCAAGCCCGGCTAAATAGGAAGGGTTGTGTTAGGAAGGGCAACCAGCATAAAACATGTGCCAAATCAAATATGCGGATCACAAACCTGAATTTCATACCAGATCGGTCAAGATTCGGGTTACATTTACATTTACATTTGCGGCTTTTAGCAGACCCCCTTGTTCAGAGTGACGTACAAAATTTTTTTTTGACGTGACGTACAAGAAAAATTGCTTTGAGTCTCTAGCAATTAATAAATCTACACTGGTACGCTAGATTACAAACGTAATATAAATTATTATAGATTACAAAGTTAATATAAATGGGTTACCAATGACCGCCACAGGCATTGTTAGAAAATGGGGTACTGGTAGAAATTGGGCTACTTTTGGCCGAAGGAGGACACGGAGAGGAGGAAGACGTCTACAGAGACAGCAGAAAAAGGAGACGTGAAGAAGAGTAGAGGTTTGAGTTGGTACTTTAAATGTTGGTACTATGACTGGTAAAGGGATAGATGTAGCTGATATGGTTGAGAGGAAAAAGGTAGATATGTTGTGGGTTCAGGAGACCAAGTGGAAAGGGAGTAAGGCCAGGAATATTGGAGGTGGCTTTAAACTGTTCTATCATGTTGTGAATAAAAAGAGAAATGGTTTAGGGGTGATCCTGAGGGAAGAGATTAATAAAAGTGTAGTGGAGGTGAAGAGAGTTTCTGATAAAGTGATGAATGTGAAGCTGGAAGTTGAAGCGTTGCCTATAAATGTCATCAGTGTTTATGCTGCACAAGTGGGTAGTGAGATGGAGGAGAAGGTATTTCAGAGAATTCTGGAGTGAGTTAGAAGAAGTGGTAGAAGGGGTACATAGGAATGAAAGATTGGTGATTGGGGCAGACCCTAATGGACATGTAGGTGAAGGAAACAGGGGTGATGATGAGGTGATGGTTAGGTATGGCTTTGAGAAGAGGAATGTGGAAGTGCAGATGAGGGTTGATTTTGCTAAAAGGATGGAAATGGCTGTGGTAGATACTAGAGCATAGGGTGATGTTCTATGTAGGAGATGCAACCTGAAGGAGATTGGAGACTGTAATCTATTGGCAGGAGACAATGTAGCTTGACAGCATCAGATGGTGGTCTGTGGGATGGCTTTGGAGATAAAGAAGAGTATTAGAAGTTGGAACCTAAGGAAGGAGAAAAGGATTTATACCAATTGGTGAGGCAGAGGGACCCAGCTGGGAAGGATGTGCTGCAACTTAAAGCAATAATAGTTGCAGATGGAAATGTGTTGACTTGTAAGGGGAGTGTGTTGAGAAGATGGAGGGAGTATTTTGAGCAGCTGATGAATGAGGAAATTGAGAGAAAGAGAAGGTTGGATGGTGTGGAGATGGTGAAGCAGGAAGTGGATAGAATTATTAAGGAGGAAGTTAAAGCAGTGATTAAGAGGATGAAGAGTAGAAAGTCGGTTGGCCCAGATGAAATCCCAGTAGAAGCATGGAGATGCTTAGGAGAGATGGCAGTGAAGTTTTTAACAAGATGAGAGGATGCCTGAGGAATAGAGAAGGAGTGTGCTGGTACCGGTTTTTAAGAATAAGGGAGATGTGCAGACTTGCACTAACTACAGGGAAGTGGTTAGTGGTGATCAGTCACACCATGAAGTTATGGGAAAGAGTAGTGGATGCCAGGCTGAGAGAACAGGTGACTATCTGTAAGCAGCAGTATGGTCTCATAACAAGGAAGATGCAATATTTGCTTTGAGAAGGTTGATGGAGAAGTATAGAGAAGGTCAGAAGAAGTTGCATTGTGTGTTTGTGGATTTAGAGAAAGCGTACAACAGGGTGCCGAGAGAAGAGTTGTGGTATTGTATGAAGAAGTCAGGTGTGACAGAGAAGTAAATTGAGGGTGATGTAGGACATGTATTTCGGACAGTGTGAAGGCAGTAAAGTGTGCAGTAGGAACAACAGACTGGTTCAAGGTGGAGGTTGGACTGCATCAAGGATCGGCTCTAAGCCCTTTCCTGTTTGCAGTGATGATGATTTGGAGAAACTAACTGCCCAGATGCCAAGAGTGTGTAAAGCTGTTATTTATTCTAAAGTAGGATTTTGACATTAAAAACTATAAATAAAAAAAAACTAGGTGTTTCTAAACTTTTGACATTTGGTAAATGAACTATACAAAGAGATGAAAATCCCATGATATTAAAATCCTATGGTATCAACAATTTAAAAACATTTAACAACTGTATTGCCATGCCACAGTAGGTGCATTTCCTGTTTTATTTTGCATGCATGGGCTGTAAAAGGCTAACTGAAAAACAGAGGACAGTGTTTGTGTGTGTGTGTGTATGTGTGTGTGTGTGTGTGTGTGTGTGTGTGTGTGTGTGTGTGTGTGTGTGTGTGTGTGTGTGTGTGTGTGTGGTCTTTCTAATTTGGATTGCAGGGACCTTAGCCAGCGATCAATAATCAGGAGCTGTAGATGAAGCACTCTGTCACCAATCTCTCTCGCTCGCTTACTCGCTCACACACACACACACACACACACACACACACACACACACACACACACACACACACACACACACACACATACACGCACACACACGCACACACTCTGTATGAGAATGTGTGTGAAGAGAGAGACATGCATAGGCCCCAGCTGCCAACTAAAACACCTTCACATGATACAAATGCACAAACTGCATACACACACACACACACACACACACACACACACCAAACTAAACTCATATACTGCAGGAGTATGACAACACAAGAATGCAACCATGCAAACAGAGTGAAACATGCTACAAAGGTGCGCATTGTTTTTTTATTATTATCATTGTTGTTAATTATTAATTCTGTGAAGAGTTCTCTGCCAGCACTCACACTTGTCCTTCGGTGCAAACACACACAAACTCAGACCATGGAAGACCGTAGGGAAGACAGAAATGAAAACAGAAAGTCGGTAGAGGATGAGGGTAAAACAGGCAGGGAGGGCAAAATATGATGCCTCACTGGATTAGATGGAGAGATCATGGAGGCTTTGAAGGGAGGAGAGTAGCGCAGGAGCGATAAAGAGAGGGGAGTGTGAAGGATGAAAGCTTAATATCACTTTCAAATGTGGGTGAAGCACAGCATCACATTAATGACAAGACATGACAGCAATACAATATTGGGAGTCCTGCAGCAGTCCGTGTGTGCTTGTGTGTGTCTGTGTGTGGGCATATGAGGATATCTCAGAGCACATAATAACCACAGTCACAATTGAATGCAAAAGCTTCTACTCCCACGAGTAAACCAATCAGCTGAAAATAATCTGTAATGATTGATTGATTTAGCAAGCTACAAGAACTACACAAAGCTACTATTTACACTGCATCCTCTGCTAGTAAACATAATTCATATTGATTGAATGTTTCAAAATATGAGTTTAAATATTTGTTCGATAAATGCTATAATAAAAAAGCCTGTGATTTGCCTTTTAGTTTGTGCTTTTTACACATCAGAATCAGGAACAGTGCCAGAGAATACTAAAATGTACACATTAGAAATGGTAGCTTAATGGTGAAACATAAAACTTTGAATACGGTTGTCATGAGTTTAAATCAAGCTGCCCTTCCTGGACCCTTGAGCAAGACCCTTGACCCTCAACTGCACAGTTGTTTGAATGGGATAAATGTAAGTCGCTCTGGATCAGGGCATCAAATGCCACAACTGTAAAATATATAAACACAATATAACATAATACAGAAGTATCATAGTAAATGGCTGGTAATTTTATGACTTTAAATATAATTTATGGCCAGAAGTATGTAGACACACATCCATCACACCAATACGTCAGAATTTCCAGAACCATTGGCATAACATTGGACGCATACAATTATCTAGAATGTGTTTGTATGCTGTGGCTTTGAGATTTTGCTTCAAAATAACTAAGAGGACTAAACCTGTTCACAATACTATCTATTAAAAAAATTGAGTGGCCTATACAGTAAGGACCTCAACTCCACTGAGCACCTTTGAGATGAGCTGGTACTCTGACACCATTCCAGGCTTCATCATCTGAAATCAATGCTTGATATTACTAATCCTCATGTGGCTGAATAAACACAAAATGACCCAAAATCTAGTGGAAAGCTTTTCCAGAGGAATGCAGCAATGTTAGCAACAAAAGGGAAACAAGTCCATGTTAATTGGCTTGGTTTTGGACTGTAAAATTCAACACGGACAGGAGTGTAGAGATCAGATGTGGCTATGTAGTGTATAATTTTATTACAGTATCCATGAAGTATACTAGTAAAATCAGAGTGTGTATACAACCCCAATTACAAAAAAGTTCTGGGTAACTTTTGGTGTATTTTTTATTTCATAATGCACCAAATGTTTTGACTGCAGGCAGGCCAGTTCAGCACCCAGACTTTTCTACCACTAGCAAGTCATGCTATTGTAATAGATGCATTATGCAGTTAGAATTTTCTTTCTTAAATATGCGAGGCCTTCTTCAAAAAGACGTTTTCTGAATACAAGCATTTGTTGCTCTAAAACCTGTATATAGAGTCACAACTTTTTTGAGACATTTTTAAATCATTTGCTATATTTTCTATGTTCTATTGTGAATATAATATTGGTTTAATTGCATGGTGTTTTTATTTACATTTTAAACAGTCCCAACTTATTTAGAATTGAGGATGTAAACCATTTATGGCATTTGTCAGATGTTCTTATGCAGAGCATTTTATAATCACCTCGTTTCTATACAAATCCCATCAGTGACAGCTTGGTGGAACTGGGATTTCTACCCGAATCATGTTCATTGTTATAAGTTAGCAGTAGTGACACTATGTTGGTGCATCATGGTAAAATAACAGAAATCTATTAAGAGAACACAAATCTGCTGTAAAATCAGTCAAATTCACAAATAGAATCTGGCTTTTGATGCTCCAAAAGGTTACTGCAATCTTTGACAAATTAGCTTCTATACTTCCCCTCCTTCACACACACACACACACACACACACACACACACACACACACACACACACACACACCGTCAGCCACCCCTTAACTCATCAACTTCTTCTGCCTTTCTTCTCTGCATCCTAATCAAGGACACACACCACAAGTACACAAACTAATGAGAAACGAGGGCATGCGTGTGTGTTGCTATTTGATTAGGACACATTTTTTTGTGCACACACACACCTGTTCCTAATGTGGTTTATGGTGTGTGCTTACGTGCGTGCACTGTATTGTTTCTTATTAATGTCCTTCTGTCAGAGGCTAATGGGGGTCATTACCATATTAGTCTAACGATCCCCCAAATTGCATCCCTTCACATACACATGAGCAAGCAAACCCCAGCCACACATACACACACACACACACACACACACACACACACACACACTTGTACACACCCAGACAGACTTAAACAGCCAGACAAAAACATGCAGGCACACAATAAGAATAGGGCTTAGCACAGGACAAGATAAGCTTACAAGGTTGTAAGTGAGAATGTTTACTACTGGGAGTAGAATAAAGACAAAAAAAACAACATGCCCAAGCTTAGAAAAGTGAGAGATTGGTTTAGGAGGAGGAAGAGAAATCATTAATAAGGGATTAATATCTGAAGAATTACAACACGAGTGTGTGTGTGTGTGTGTGTGTGTGTGTGTGTGTGTGTGTGTGTGTGTGAGAGAGAGAAAAAGAGAGAGAGAAAGAAAGAGAGAGAGAGAGAGAGAGAGAGAGAGAGAGAGAGAGAGAGAGAGAGAGAGAGAGACTAACTTTGGTGTATTACGAAAGCGGTTAACTAATAATTCATTGCACAGATTACACAGATGCAATATATTATCTTAGCCTTTGGGGGAAAACAAAAAGGTTTATGGGGCTTGCATTTTTAAAAGCCACTCATGGTTCCTACTTATTATCTTGCAATCTCAAGCAAAATAGAAAGAGTTACATTTCACACAAACAGAGTGCTTGAGGGCTTTTTACTTTTACTTTCCACAGAGGGGAAATGGAACTGTTTTCTTTATTTTGTATTTTTTGCATTTCTTTTTTTTTTACACTGTCTTTACTTTAGTTGCATCAAAAATCTAAACAAAGTGAAGCCGTCATACACTTGAAATACCTGCTTGGAAAGAGAGTTTCTTCTTACAACCTTCACCCACCATTTGTTCTTCCAAGTGAAGCACAGAAACCTCGATCTTAAAGGTGAAATCTATTATTCATGTATAAAAAAAGTGTAGGCAGGATTTCTGGATGGTTTTAAATGAATGGTGGCATTTCAGAAATGGTGTCTGGTGCGAAAATGTTACTCTGATAGCCTACTAGCATTACAGAAAACTTTGCTGTGAAGCAAATATTTAAGCCTAATGCTTGTTGGACTCATGTTTTGTACTGGCTTTAAATGTTCTTTTGGTAATCGATAATACAGATGTTATTTCAAAGATGCCATAGATGTTTGTTGAATACGGATAAAAGAGGAGTAAATTACCTGTGATTTCTGGGTTAGATGGGTGGCATTACACTGTCATGTCAATCATAGTGACACTCATCAACGTATTCGGAACAGGGCAGTCCTTTTTGTCAGGTGTGTTTAACTGCCATGTGACAGGGCATGAGCAGTCCTTTAAAAAGGCATTGTTTGCTGATGTGTAGTGTTAATTCATATAATTCAGTAAATCTGGTTATTTTCTGCATTTATGGCTACTTTTGACTAATCAGCTTAACAGAGGGGGTAGTCACAGGAGAATACTTGTCAATTTACCAGTCACCCAGCTGGCCACTCACTCTCTCATTTTCTTGTTGTATGTATTTTATAGTCAGGTGGCATATTCAAAGCCTAAACTGGGGACAATGTGTGTGAGAAGCAAGTATACCAAGTATGGGACAGCAATACAAGTTAGGGCTACATGCTACTCATCTTAAAAATAGTGAGACTGGAAGGTTAAATACTGTGCAGACAGTCCAATTAGAAATACTATATTAACATATTCTCTCCTTTTTTCTGACAGACAGAAAGACATCTGGAGTCAAGGAGACCAATCAAGCAGCACGTGTAATTGCAGACAAACAGCCTCGAAGGATTATGAAATGAAATGAGCAAATGCTGAGACACAAGAAGTTTTACAACTAATGAGACCATACAGGGCATGCTGACTTTAGTCTTTCTCACCCACACACTTTGCTTTCAATGAAGCGTAATCATTCTTGGATAGACAAACATGCCAACTAAGAGAGCTCCCTCCCCCTTTGGCTGCGGCTCTGGGGGTTGAACCTGTCAGTACAGGCCATGGGCCGTAAGGCAGCTGGCACGAATAATCCAGTGCCAGCGCTGGGAGGACGTGGAGTTCTGTCACAGAAATGGGGACCTCTTTGCAGTGTAGGGGTGCAGACGTCACCGGGACTACGCTCACTTCCCTCCTTAAAAAGAAGGAGTCATCCCACGGGGACAGTCCGTGGGAATTCTGTCCCTGTGGAAACCATGTCTCTAGACAGAGCCAAGCCTTCTTTGGGGCAATTTCGAAACTGCACAAGCAAAGTATCCCAGGATGAGACATCACAAGATGGCAGCGTCTACTGCCAGATTGAATCGCTCCGAACAAACCCTAGCCAGTCAGGCTGCAGAGGAAATTTTAAACGAAACCCTCGCTTCATCAATGGCAGTGTAGTAGCATCTGAATTGGTAGAAGGGGTCTGTAGTGAGGGGGTGGAGACTGGAGAGGTGGGAAGTCAAAGAGAGACTGAAATGCGAATTCAGAAGAATGGTCAATCACTAAAAGGGGAGAAGACATGCCCTCTAGTGCAGTGTGGGGGTGTGAGGTCATATGCTACACATCCCCGTCCATGTAGTGTAATGACATCATCCAGACCATGCACAGCATGTGGACGAAAATTACAAGCTCCACCCTGCATTGCATCTGCATGCCAGAAACGAGATACCAGTCAGATTCGAGCAAGCATGACCCTTCCAATGCCACCCAAAAAAAAGGATGTACCTAGACTGCAGAAACAGCAGTCTACAGACATGCACACAACTTACAACTCACACACATCTATCGCTTACACTCTTGCTGGGAGCACACACAAAGAGAGCTCTCTTGATAAAAGTGACAGAACTACACAAGAAACAAAGACTCAACCAAATGATCCATGCACACACCCACACAACAAAACATGTAACAAAAACCCAGCAAATTTACAAACATCTACAAATTCATGTAAACAAAAAACATTAGAACACTCAAAAACCAACAAATTACAGACAAGATCTTTGACAAACAAAACACAGCAAAAAGAATCTACAGCAGCTCAGAAACAACATGCCCCAAAAGATGTACAGCTTACAGCAGAGTACACAAATAGCCAAACTTACGCAACTATTGCATCTGCTCCTTCATCTGTCTCCACCACCCCTAAACCACCTCCCACTGTGCTTTCTATTGGATCAGAATCACGAACCACACCTTCTCTCACAAATAAAAATGCCTCTAATTGCAAACCTTCAGAGCTAACAACTAAACTAATATCACCAGAGATTCAAAATGCCTCAGAGACCAAAGGAACCTCCCAAACCCAGCCCCTGAACCAAGAACAGAAATCTGCGATTACCCCAGAAACTAAACCACAACTGGAAGACTGTCAACCTCTACAGAAGACCCTGACAGAAGCACAGGTCCCACTGTGCAATGGGGTGCCATCAACCCTCCATGGACTACTACAGAACATAGAGGAAAACCTGCTGTCCAACCAAGAGAAGATTAAAGTTCTTCTCAATGTCATTCAAGACCTGGAGAAGAGCAAGGCCATGAGTGAGGGGTGAGACAGAATCTCAAGTTGCTGTTTTAGTTCCTGTTCAAAAGATGCACTTAGCAGTCTGTATTCTTACATGCTATAAGGGCTTACAAGGATTTAAGGTGTACAAATTGACCACCCATTAGCCTTTTTAAGGAACTAAACCTCATAGACATTTTTAAAAGTGCCCTCTATGACCCCATAATGCACCACCAAAGGCTTTTTTTTACCCATTGCCCATTTGCGGTATTGGTTAAGGCCCATCATTGGCAGTTGATAGCAAAATATGGCATATTCAACAACATCAAAGCCAATGATAAAGAAAAAGATATGCAAATGTGTGTTAGAATGCCTTTCATCAGTCATTTAACATGTCATTGAGAAGCATTAGCTTCACAACTCATGTGGAACAAACCACAGTAAAATAACTGATTAAATTGTGTTCCCTGTCATATGGGTGGCATGATGTACCAATAATACACAGCTGCCAACCTTGAAAACAAACTCTGTCACATTTTGTTTGAATTTCCACCCCATTTCAGCTCTGAAATCATATACTTGAGAGGTCTGTTATTCTTATACAATTAATGCAGACTAAATTAATGATATCTAACTGAAGTCATATCGCTTAACTAAATATAGGGCAAGTATGAAACTAATGCATTTATTATGTGACTATTCATTTGCACAAAGGTACAAATCAAGCCTGTCCTCACCTTAATTAGGTGTTATAAACTTTAAAGTCCTGTTATAACCATTCCAGACTTCCTAGATACTTTGGTAAAGTATGTAGAAGTAGCTGTTTTTTTCTGACATTCAAAGTCACAAACCGGTACAGTATTAATGGACTGACCATTCTTCATCCATTTTTAACACATGTAGGACAAGTTTGTTTGTCTGTATGACTGTAACTGTCTAATGTAATGATTTATAATCCCACTATCTGCTGTCACCCAGAAGTGAATGGACTCCTTTCGGAGTCTGGCTCTTCTCTAGGTTTTTTCCTCATGTTGCCTCAGGGAGTTTTGTCGTGTCTGCCTCTGGTTTGTTTATTAGAAATTTAGGACTAGGTCAGAATTTTTGTAAAGCTTTTTTGTTTGTTTAATTTAAGATAGTTATGCTATTCAAATAAAAATGACATGAAATGTATTTTTTGTGGTAAAATATGCCTCCGAACATAATTTTTCCGGAATGATTGAACCTATACTTGGTTTGTGATCATACAGTGTCCAAAGAACTTTGTTATTTTCTGAACTTAACTAGAGGACTGGTGAACCAGAGTGTGCCATTGGAAGGGAACCACATGAATTGGATCAAGGCTGAGTATTCTGTAGATTATTTGGCAAGTTATCAAGAATCAAAACTATCAGTGAATATTTTTTATACCTCTCCTGTTGTTCTGAGTATTCCTTATTGATCATTAAACTATTCAAAGTGGTTTTTACATCTTTGTCAGCTTTTTTTCTTTATTCGCTTCATCATGGCTCTTATATTTTCCAGTTTACTGTCACTTTGTCACAAAGACTCCTTTTTCAGCCTTTCTGGTCACTTTTTATAATCCTGTCCACTTTATAACTCCCTCTGACAGACAGCTCTCTGTGTGTGTGTGTGTGTGTGTGTGTGTGTGTGTGTGTGTGTGTGTGTGTGTGTGTGTGTGAAATACTAGGGCATGTGACTGTACAGATTGCTGACATTTGTTCCTATGTATTATTTATGTCTTTAAACAGACGCTGTTCTTACCGAACCGGGCAGGACATCAACAACTGCTCGACCTGCCAGAAAACAGCTTGCATCATTTACAGGTATTGTATACGCATATACAAAGAAAAAAAGAGCCTTAAAGAAAAAAGTTCAGCAAAAAATCATTTTTACCAAATTGCCTTCTTGCTCCCAATGCAGGCAGTTAACCAAGACATGTCTGGTTTCTGACATTTGCACAGGAGCTCCAGGGCTGGGTATCAAGTAATAGAAATCTATTTCAACTATAAATCTTTTCTGCAGTCTTATTACCAAGAACTATACCATAGTCTGAATTTATCCTTAAAATAATCCAAAATAGGGCGGTGTGTTCACAAGAAAGTGGGATTACTGCTAACTGTTATAATTTCCCTATAACAGCATGTTGCAAAGTATTTTATTCTTGCTAAGCTACTTTCAAAAATAGTATGAATGTGAATTGTATGAATGAATCATTTTTTTAGTGGTATTTAAGGTTCATTCTTGTCATCTGTCAGGATCTGGGCCACCACACTATATTGCCCATTAGCCCTTGCATGTCATATGACTGCATCACATGTCAGTGATCACTCAAATCTGTTCCTACTCAAACCCTGAGTTAGCACCTTTATTGTTCATGTGCAAGTGTGTCTCAGCTTTCTCCTAGTTTTTGCTGTTTTGCTTAGTTTTTATAGTTTATCTTTACAATGTTTTATAGTTTTGCTTACTTTAGTTTTCAATTAATACAATTAAGTAGAAATTTAGTAGAAACTAGAAATAGTCTGCACTTGCATTCGCCTTCCCCTTCATTACGTAATATCATCACGTCCATTATACTGCACAGTTGTTCCTTCATCAGTTTCTTATTTACCGAAAATATCCTCAAATTATATTATTATTCATTTTCCTTATTGAATAGCAAAACACAGTGTATAAATCTCTACTTTATAATCTAAGATTGTCTGATGTACAGCCTATTTCAATGAGTTATTATGAAAGAATATAAAACACATTTGAACAAGCAAATGAATTTAAAAGTAATAATTTGCATTATAGCAAGCAATATTGGTATTAAGGAATCAACTCCTTATGACCAAGCAAAATGTAGAATTTGAACAGACTTCTTGTGTAATACGAATTAATGCCCAAAAATATTTCCCCTTCAGAAATCATGTCATGGAGTCTGATTTGGGTGACACTTCCATTACATGTTTCTTTGTCCTCAGAGCCCCAATGCACAACAAAAGAAGCACATGTCAGGCAGCAACAATCGACTATAGGCATAAGCGGGT